>NC_134360.1:110308800-110311300 GCF_048569485.1 Anomaloglossus baeobatrachus
GATCTGACACTTCCCTGGCTTTATAGTCAGACCAGCGCTTTGGATCCGCCTGAGCACCTGTTCCAGGTGCCCCAGGTGTTCCTCCCAAGTGGGACTAAAGATGGCAATGTCATCCAGGTAAGCTACTGCAAACCCTCCTAGTCCCTCGAGCAGCTGGTCGACCAATCGCTGGAAAGTGGCAGGAGCATTTCTCATGCCAAAGGGCATGACAAGGGATTCATACAGCCCAAATGGGGTGATGAAAGCGGACCTTTCCTGTGCTTCCTTGGACATAGGAATCTGCCAGTACCCTCGACTCAGGTCCATGATGGTCAGGTACTGGGCCCCGGCTAAGCAATCCAGTAACTCGTCGATGCGTGGCATTGGGTACGCATCGGGTGCTGTGATTGCATTTAGCCTCCTGTAGTCCACACAAAACCGGGTTGTCCGGTCCTTTTTGGGAACCAAGACTACAGGCGAGGCCCATGCACTTTTGGACCTCTGGATCACTCCCAGGACTAGCATTTCATCGATCTCCCTTTTTATGTCCTTTTGTACCTCTAGGGAGACACGGTATGGGGGTTGACGAACTGGGGAATGACTCCCTGTGTCCACCTGGTGGGTGGCTAGGGATGTCTTCCCTGGGACATTCGTGAAGGTCATCAGGTAGGGCCGGAATACCTCCCGCAGCTGGGACTTTTGGTCCAAGGATAGCTGTGGGTTGAATGCCGCCTCCTCGATAGACCCTCCATCCCGGGCTGAGGCGAGCAAGTCCACCAAGACTTCACTTTCGCCTTCCTCGGGAAGACTACACACAGGAAGAGCAAAGGCTTCCCTGTCATGATGAGCTTTCATCATGTTGACATGGAAGACCTTTTGCCTCTTCCTGGCATGGTCGATGGTGACCACATAGTTTACGTCATTGAGGCGCTGATGCACCAGGTATGGACCCTCCCAGGCCGCCTGAAGCTTGTTCTGGGTCATTGGGACCAGGACCCACACCTTCTGACCCACTTCATACACCCGCTCTCGAGCGTGTTGGTCGTACCATCGCTTCTGGCTGGCCTGGGCTTGCGCCATATTCTCATGCACCATCTGCGTCATTGACTGCATCTTGTCACGGAGCCGAATGACATACTCCACAACGGACACTTCTGGGGAATTCAGTTCCTCTTCCCAGGATTCCCTTACCAGACCAAGAGGTCCCCGGACTCGTCTGCCATACAGGAGCTCGAAGGGGGAAAACCCCGTTGAGGCCTGTGGTACCTCTCTGTAGGCAAACAGCAGGTGTGAGAGATACCGCTCCCAGTCGCGTCCATGTGACTCAACCAGCATCTTAAGCATCTGCTTAAGTGTACCATTAAATCGCTCACACAAACCATTGGTCTGTGGGTGATAAGCGCTTGATATCAGATGCCGCACCTGCATTTTCTTACAGAGAGCCTCCATTAGACGAGACATGAACTGAGTCCCCTGGTCGGTAAGCATCTCCCTGGGAAATCCTACTCGGGAGAATATGGTCAAGAGGGCATCTGCCACCTTATCGGCTCTAACTGAGGACAGAGCCACTGCCTCCGGATACCGGGTAGCATAGTCTACCACAGTAAGGACGAACCGTTTTCCAGAGCTGCTGGGGACGGCCAGAGGCCCGACAATGTCCACAGCGACCCTCTGGAAAGGCTCCTCTATCACCGGCAAAGAGATCAGGGGAGCTTTGGGAGCAGGCCCTGACTTTCCCACTCTTTGACATGTGATACAGGAGCGGCAGTAGTTGGCAACATCTGTCCCCATTTTGGGCCAATAGAAGTGGTGAGACAGCCGGGCCTTGGTTTTGCTAACCCCCAAGTGTCCGGCGAGTGGGATCTCATGGGCAATCCGCAGCAACTCACTCCTAAAGCGGTGAGGCACCACCAGCTGTTTTTCCTTCAGCCACTCTTGTTGGGGGTTACAGGGAATTGTCTCCCGGTACAACTTTCCCTGGTCCCAGAATACCCTCTCCTTATCGGTCTCGGAGGAGGGCTTCTCTGCGAGGTCCCTTAACGTCTCTAGACTGGCATCAGTTCGTAGAGCCACCTGAAACTCTTGGCTAGAGGCAGCCAAAAGTGACGTTAAGGTTCCAACCTCACCGGGACCCTCTGGGACCTGCTCTGGGTCCATCACCAGTTCCGTTATCCCTCTGGGTGAAGAGGTGTCAGAAGGCAGGGTTTCATTTGCGTTCTGGGCACTCTGACTGCGGGTGACAGCACCGATGAAGGCTGTCTCCCCGGGGAATAACCACTCTTCCCCATCAGCCTGACAGGTACTACTGGCTGTGTCACTGTCCGCTGTGACACTGCTCAGCTGCATTTGACCACTGTCCTCGTGGTTCTCATGTCTGCCTCCATCTCTGTCAGCACAGACACTTGCTACCTTGGGGTCGTCCTCAGCCACGTCACCCTGCCGCGTGGCATGGCTGAGTTCCCCTGTACAAATCTCCACATTATTACCATGCACAACATTTGTAATTACGTTCTGGGTATCC
>NC_134360.1:110318800-110328800 GCF_048569485.1 Anomaloglossus baeobatrachus
GTCAGGATCCAGCAATTTGCAGTATTTGGACGCAGCTCAAAAACGCTACAAGTAGTGTTTTTGAAAAATGTTAAAAAACTGCAAGCCACTAGATCCTCACTATAACGCACGCAAACGCATGTTGACGCGAGTCCATTGCAAATGCATTGAAATGAAAACGCATTTGCACTGGATCCGTTTTTTGCGTTAAAAAAACGTTCAGGACGCATGTTAAAAAAACGTAGTGTGAAAGCAGCCTTAATAATGTGGAACAGCCTTCTTAAGTAGTCTTGTGTTTAATTGGACACACCTTCCAAACTAATTTGTACAGGTATCTGCAATTGCTTTCAGTCATATAAAGAGCCCTGACACACATCACCATCAATGAGTTTAAATGACAAACAAAAAATTTCTGACCTTATCACTCCTAAACTGTTTCTGCATAATAATTTGGAACACAGAGTGTATATAGATATATATATATATATATATATATATACATACATATACACACATACATACACACACACCGTATTTTTCGCTTTATAAGACGCACCTGATTATAAGACGCACCCCCCAAATTTGGTGAAGGAATAGAGAATTTTTTAATAAATGGGGTCCGTCTTATAATGCCAGTGTCCGTCTAACAAATCATATAGTGTATATGTCCCTCATAGCCCCCCATCCTAAAATTAGCCCCCCTTAATCTGGATATGGCCACCTTATATTGAATATAGCCCCCTTGTGCTGGCACACGTCCCCCAGTGATGCCACATGTCCCTTATGGCTGGCACACGGTCCCCTGTGGCTGGCACACGGCCCCCAGTAATGCCACACGTCCTCTATGGCTGGCATACGGCCCACTGTGGCCGGCACACATCACCCTGTGTTAGATATCGCCCGCATGCTGCTGCTTTTAGTAAAACTCTTTCCTTACCTTTTCCAGCCCTGTCCTCCCTCGTGTCTCCCTATGTGTGGTTGAGCTCCAGCCTCCAGCACTGCCCTCCCTGGTGTTTCCCTCCGTGTGGTTGAGCTCCAGCCTCCTGCATTGTAGCACTTCCTGGTTCTCCGTGCGGTCATGTGATCAGCACAGCAGAGTGACATCTCTGCGTGCATGATCACAGCACCACGAGGGAGACCGGGGAGACACGCTGGAGGAGATAAGGAAAAAGTTTTTTATTTTACTATGGGCAGCAGCACGGGGGCCATATCTAACACAGGGCGGGCATGTGCGATCAAAGGGAAGCACAGGCACATATAATATGCGCCGCTCCCCCAGCCCATCGCCGCAGTGCGGTTTCAGCACCACGGTGATGGACAGCTGCTGTGCATATTATATGAGCGGGAGCAGGAGATCAAAGGCTGCAGCAGTCACCAGCTCACCAGCCTCTACCAGCCCCCCTCACCGCTCCAGAACGGTCCCCACCTTCTCTGGACCCAGCAGTATATAATCCGTATATTTGGATTATAAGACGCACCCCTTCCTTTCCCCCAAAATTAATACGGCACATATTTTATACATACATTATATATATATATATATATATATATATAGACACACACACACACACACACACAAAAGGCAGGAGGATCATTACCAGGATGGGGTATCTTAGTAGAGAATTTGGGGACATTACCTCCATAAGTGTGAGCAGCAGATCCTCGCCCCATAACAGTGTGTCATGACCACATTTTTTGCTTAAAATTTTATTTTCCTATTTACCTTCTCTAAAACCAGGGTGCGTCTTATGGTCCAGTGCGTCTTATAGTCCGAAAAATATGGAGATATATATATATATATATATATATATATATATATATATATATATATATATTATATGAATCACTTTAATCATGTCTTTTAATACAGATGAGAGATTGTTTGGAAGCAGTGTATTTTTCATGAATCCATGCTGTCAGTTATTATATTAGTTTCTGCAATATATTTTTGTATGTCATCCCTTATAATACCCTCAAAAACTTTGCACACTACTGATGTCAGACTTAATGGATGGTAGTTGCCTGGATCTATCCTCTTACCTTTCTTAAATATCGGTACCATGTCAGCAATCCTCCAATCCTGAGGCACAACTCTTTTACAAGTGAGTCTAAAGGTACCGTCACACATAACGAGATCGCTAGCAAGATCGCTGCTGAGTCACGGTTTCTGTATATGTATATATATTCTGTATATGTATATATATTCTGTATATATATATATATATATATATATATATATATATACACACCAGCGATCAGGCCCCTGCTGTGAGATTGCTAGTCGTTGCAGAATGGTCCTGGCCATTTTTTTCAAAGGCGATGTCCTGCTGGGCAGGACACATCGCTGTGTTTGAGGCCCCCTTCACACGTCCGTGAAAAACACGCACGTGTGTTACGGGCCGTTTTTCGGGTCCGTGTCCCGTTTTTGTGTCCGTTTTTATGGTCCGTGTGGCACCTGTGTGAATTGCGTATGCTAGCCGTGTTTGTGTGCAGAACGTCCGTGTGTGCGTGTGGAATTAACGTGTATGTGTACGTGTAATGTCCGTGTGTAATGTCCGTGTGTGTGATGCACAATGTCGTTTATAAATGTCGGCTGACAGCAGACAGAGTTGCGCGATGAGAATGAACTCGGGTGAACTTCACCCGACTTCATCCTCATACCGCGGCTCTGTCTGTGTCGAGTACTGATTAGCGGTCACCTGTGAAGGATTCACCGGTGACCGCTAATCCCCCGATTGACTGAAGTGTCCCCCCCTCTCTCATACTCACCGATCCCCGATCACCGGCGCTGCACGGCATTCACACGGCTGCGGCGGCTTTTACTATTTTGAAAAAGCCGGCCGCTCATTAAACAATCTCCTATTCCCTGCTTTCCCCGCCCACCGGCGCCTATGATTGGTTACAGTGAGACACGCCCCCACGCTGAGTGACAGGTGTCACACTGCACCCAATCACAGCAGCCGGTGGGCGTGTCTATACTGTGCAGTAAAATAAATAAATAATTAAAAAAAAACGGCGTGCGGTTCCCCCCAATTTAAAAGCCAGCCAGATAAAGCCATACGGCTGAAGGCTGGTATTCTCAGGATGGGGAGCTCCACGTTATGGGGAGCCCCCACCCTAACAATATCAGTCAGCAGCCGCCCAGAATTGCCGCATACATTATATGCGACAGTTCTGGGGCTGTACCCGGCTCTTCCCGATTTGCCCTGGTGCCGTTGGCAAATCGGGGTAATAAGGAGTTATTGGCAGCCCATAGCTGCCAATAAGTCCTAGATTAATCATGTCAGGCGTCTATGAGACACCCTCCATGATTAATCTGTAAGTGACAGTAAAAAAACACACACACCCGAAAAAATCCTTTATTTGAAATAAAAAACACACACAAATTCCCTCATTACCAATTTATTAACCCCGACAAACCCTCCATGTCCGGCGTACTCCACGGACCTCCAGCGTCGCGTCCAGCTCTGCTGCATGGAGGTGACAGGAGCAGCAGGAGACACCGCCGCTCCGGTCACCTCCACACAGCAAATGAGGTGAGTAGCGCGATCAGCTGCTGTCAGTCAGGTAACTCGCGGCCACCGCTGGATCCAGCGGTGGCCGCGGGTAACCTCAGTGACAGCAGCTGATCGCGCTACTCATCTCATTTGCTGTGTGGAGGTGACCGGAGCGGCGGTGTCTCCTGCTGCTCCTGTCACCTCCATGCAGCAGAGCTGGACGCGACGCTGGAGGTCCGTGGAGTACGCCGGACATGGAGGGTTTGTCGGGGTTAATAAATTGGTAATGAGGGAATTTGTGTGTGTTTTTTATTTCAAATAAAGGATTTTTTCGGGTGTGTGTGTTTTTTTACTGTCACTTACAGATTAATCATGGAAGGTGTCTCATAGACGCCTGACATGATTAATCTAGGACTTATTGGCAGCTATGGGCTGCCAATAACTCCTTATTACCCCGATTTGCCAACGGCACCAGGGCAAATCGGGAAGAGCCGGGTACAGCCCCAGAACTGTCGCATATAATGTATGCGGCAATTCTGGGCGGCTGCTGACTGATATTGTTAGGGTGGGGGGCTCCCCATAACGTGGAGCTCCCCATCCTGAGAATACCAGCCTTCAGCCGTATGGCTTTATCTGGCTGGGATTAAAATTGGGGGGAACCGCACGCCGTTTTTTTTTTAATTATTTATTTATTTATTTTACTGCACAGTATAGACACGCCCACCGGCTGCTGTGATTGGGTGCAGTGTGACACCTGTCACTCAGCGTGGGGGCGTGTCTCACTGTAACCAATCATAGGCGCCGGTGGGCGGGGAAAGCAGGGAATACGAGATTGTTTAATGGGCGGCCGGCTTTTTCAAAATAGTAAAAGCCGCCGCAGCAGTGTGAATGCCGTGCAGCGCTGCGCCGGAGATCGGGGAACGGTAAGTATGAGAGAGGGGGGGAAACTGACCGACAGACTGTGAGAGAGGGACAGACAGACAGAGAGACCGACAGAGAGACAGAGAGACTGACCGACGGACTCAGGGAGATTGACCGACATACACAGAAATAGAAAGAATAGCCGACATCACTAGAAATAAAAACACCAAACGGACACGGACTATAGGTATATGCATACGTGTTTACTAACGTGTGTGCACATACCCATAGACTTTCATTGTGTCCACGTGTGCGTGCTCCGTGCAGATAACGGACATGCATCCGTGCCAAACACAAACACATACGGATCACGGACACGCACACACGGACATAATGAAATAACGGACGTGTGACCACAATCATAGATTAACATTGGTGCACGTTTGGCCGTGTCTCCGGTATATACGGAAACGGACCAAACACGCACGTGTATCACGGACGTGTGAAGGGGGCCTGACACTGTGTGACAGGGTCACAGTGACTGCTGAGATCGTTATACAGGTCGCTACTGCGACCTGTATCGTTCCTGCATCGTTGGTAAGGTCTGACTGTGTGACATCTCACCAGCGACTTACCAGCGATCCTTATCAGGTCGCATCATTTTCAGGATCGCTGGTAAGTCGTTGTGTGTGACTGTACCTTAAGAAGATGAGATACAGTGGTCTGTCAAATACTGAGCTTAATTCCCTCAATAGTCGTGCCATCTGGCCTGGGGGATTTGTCAATGTTTAATTTACAAAAAAAAAATTAAGATGGTGTAAGATTACTCAAAATTTATGATAGAAATAGCAGGGAAATACTGATATGGGAGTACCAAAAAAGTAAGTAAAATATAACTTTTATTAATGAATAACAATAAAAAGCACACTGACAAACAAATAAGCCTGTAATGAAACAGGCTGTGTCCCAACGAGAATTCACATAGGAAAAATAACCAGGGGAAAAGAAACCCTAATTACAGTTATCAATCAATAAACTGTTATTATGCAGTCATAAACCTCCCAAAAGAATTCAGGGGTAGATATAGCTTAATTTAAAGCACACATAATAGAGAAAAATACGTTTATGAGTATAGCCTAAACAGACTATCCCACTCAAAGCCTATTCCCTGGATAAAGGCAGTCTGTAGGCTAGAACCATGTATGAGTGGAACCATGTTTGAGTGAGAACGTGGCCTATAAAAATTATAAGGCCAAATGAACAGCTATACACATAGAATGTATCCTATGGTTAATTAAATACTCAATGTCCATCCAGGATGTGGGGGGGTGGGGTGGCAATCGTATCTTTATCACAACCAAAACCCCTGGAAACTTCCAACATATTTGCTGTATTCTCATCCTTCAAAATTTTGAACGATCTTTGTTTTATTATTCTTTGTAGTGTCTTATTTATCCATAGTGGTTTCTTTTTATTCCTGGACATTTTATTGCCAGAGGGCATAAGGTGTTTTTTTTTGTTTGTTTTTTTTTTTTACAGGGCTCTAGGAGTATATCCTTAAACTTACTCCATTTATGTTCGGTACCACCAGTTAGCATAATATTGTCTTAATCTACACAATTAAGCTTTTCCCTTAATTTATTGAAAATAGGCTTTCCTAAAATTCCAAGTTTTAGCATTTCCCCTTTCAAATGTTCTATTGAATATAACCTTGAAGCCTACCATATTATGATCGCTGGTGCCCAAGTGCTCCCCTGTTGATCTGAAATTGTATCTGGTCTATTTGACAGGGCCAGATCAAGCAAATTATCTTCCCTCGTCAGTTCATCTAACATCTGAGAGAGGATATTGTCATGAATTGTAGACAAGAACTTACAGCTTTTAGTACAACCAGAAGATTCTATGTCCCACTGAATGTCTGGATAGTTGAAATCCGCCATAATAAAGGTCCCGATTATTATTAGCTGTCTTTTCAATTTGTTGCAGCATTTCACCCTCTACCTGTTCAGGTATGTTAGGAGGCTTATAGCAAACTCCAATTAGCAGCTTTCCATTATTTCCCTCCCCATATACATTTACCCATACTGACTCTACATTGTCACAACTCCCCCCCTATGTGATCACTGAGTACAGGTCTCAAGTTAGATTTAACAAATTTACACACTCCTCCACTTTTTTTTGGTCTTTCCTGTCCTTTCTAAATGTAGTATAACCCTCTACGTTTGTCACACAGTCATAGCTTTCATCCAGCCAGGTTTCTGTAATGCCCACCACATCATAATCCATGGTTTACATAAGAGTCTCCAATTCATTCATTTTGTTTGCAACACTTCATGCATTTGCCAGTAGATTTAATACTATTAACACATTCTTTACTCCTTGCCTCCCTACATTCCTTGCATATCCCAGCCCCCCTAATCCTTCATTGATACCTACCGACTCTATCTGCTCTATCCCCTTATTTGCTCCACTACCCTCCCTCCCCCCAGATCCTAGTTTAAAAGACCCTCCATCCGTCTGACCATTTTCTCCCCCAGCACAGCTGCACCCTCCCCTTTGAGGTGCAGCCCGCCTGTTGTGAATGTCAGTTATGCTTTGGCTGCTGTGAGGCTCCCTCTTGTGGCCAGGAATGGTTTGGTCAGAGACCAGGTGTGTTGAGCTATGGGCATTTCCATTGCTAATCTCTGCTTATTTAAACCCTGATCTGATAGCAGGCTATGCCAGATGTTAGTTGTTCTTTGTTTACCTGCCTGCTTCATCCTGCTCCAGACCACATCTACCTCACATAAGTGCTTTGCTCTTTATTTGTTCCTTGGTTCTTTTTGCTCTTATCTGAGTTTGTCATTTGCTGTGGTTGTTTTCAGTTTATTTGCATGCAGGGATCTTCCCTCTCAGTTGCTTAGCTCCCTGCGGCTATGTTTGGAGTGTTGCTCCTATGATTCCATGTGTTGTTTGCTTCTTGAATTTGTAATGATTCCTACTTTCTGTTCATTGGTATGACAAGAGCACCTGGTATAGGACGGAGTTCAGATCTAGTGATCTGAGGGCTTTTTTGTACTATCAGGTATTTGGATTTTTGTAGGGTTTTTCTCTGGCCACCATCAGTCCCTTTCTTATCCTGTCCTATTTAGTCAGTAGGGCCTCACCTTTTGCTAATCCTATCATATGTGTATTGTGTTTTCCTACATCACCGCAGTCTTTGCGTGTGGGGGGCTTGCTATTCCTTATCTATTTTCTGAGGCAGAGAGTTATTCATCTTTCCTTCCTTTAGGATAGCTAGTTCTCCGGCTGGGTTCGCGGTGCACAGGATGTTAGTTCACCCCTCGGCTACTTCTAGGGTTGATGGTTAGTAAGGGGATGGCGGCCAGATTAGTTGCCAATGCTCTTGTCACCTTTTACCAATGATTTATGGTTGTCTTACATGGTTCCGGATCATAACACCCGTCTCTACCGTAGAGTCTGTAGCCTACTGAGAAGTCAGCCCAGTTCTCCATGAAGCCAAACCTTTTCTTCCTGCACCAATTTCTAAGCCACAGATTTATCTCCTTAAGCTCCCGCTGCCCCTTCTAGTGACGCTTGTGGCACCGGGAGTATTTCTGAAAACACCACCTTGGCGGTCCTGGACTTCAGCTTCTCTCCTAGTTCCCTGTAATCATTTTAAGGACCTTCCACCTGCCTTTAACTTTGTCATTAGTGCCAATGTGCACCATGACTGCTAGGTTTTCCCCAGCCATACCTAGCAATCTGTCAATTTGATCTGCAACATGCCGAACCTGAGCATCCGACAGACAACACACTGTTCGGCATTCACTGTCTCGCGCGACAGATGACCCTGTTTGTCCGCCTAATTATAGAGTTTCCTACCACCGACATCGGTCTGGCCTTTGCTGCATTTCTATTTCCCTCCTTCCTACAGCAGTCATTTTCCTGGTTGCTATAAGCAACATTTTTCTGTGGTGATCCTAGTCCTGAGCCTGCATTCCTAATATCAGCCAGACATATTTACTAGGTTGTGCCACATCAGGACTAGGCTCCCTGAAACTTTCCTCCCTACCACCTCTTCTGTTACCCAGCTACCTAACTCTGGGTCCTGACCTTCCCCACCTCCACCCTCCTCCACATAACTGGCCCCAGCCAGAGCATGCTCAGTGAGCTCTAAACTCCTCTCCAGGTTTGCAATGCCCCCGAGTGTTGGATGCTGCATATTTAGATCAGTTACCTGGGCTTCCAGTGCAGACATATTCACCCTTGAACGGCTGCTCAAGGCATGCATACATCTCACAAGATACACACTTGGTAGCATTGTCCATGGAGCACCTATTAAATGGGGATAAGCAGGACATATAAAAGTAGAAAAACAATGTAAAACTTGTAAGGATAACTTCAAACTATGCTTCAGTGTCAAACTATGATATTGTGTTTAAACTATTGTGTTTAAACCATAGACTTACCTGCACCCTTGAACTTTACTGCACCCTCACAAGCTCAGTAAAGGCCCCTTTACACACAGACTTTCTAGCGATCCCACCAGCGATCCCAATCGCTACAAAGTCTCTGGTGAGTCGCTGGTGAGCTGTCAAACAGGCAGACCTGGCCAACGACGCAACATCGATCCGGACCTGCAAAACGACCTAGCTAGTCATTGGGGACGTTGTAAAGCAGCTTTTTGAAAGGGAAGTCGCTAACGAAGTCGCTGTAAAGTCCCCTTTACACACTGAGACTTTCTAGCGATCATGCTGCACAGCGGGAAACAAAGGACCAAAGAATGGTCCTGAACGATTTGTAGCGATCAGCAACTTCACAGCAGGGGCCAGGTCGCTGATGTGTTTCACACACTGCAATGTCGCTGGGGAGGTCGCTATTACGTCACAAAACCGGTGACGTTACAGCGATGTCGTTTGCGATGTTGCAGTGTGTAAAGCCACCTTAACCCTCGCTTGCTGTGGCTGGATAAGTAGTTCTGGAACAATCTAGAAACAGGTGTGGCTACTACAAACAATGTCACAAAACACTTTTTTTTTCTCTTTCACAGTAGCACAGACAAATAATACTGTAGAACAATAGGTATCCTATTACTGGACACCCATTAGAAGCATCAGATGATTCTACCACAGCCTTTTGAATTTCATTGTAAGTGAATTATATCTATTTATATTTATTTATTTTTTTTAAAGAGAAAACATTGTAGACCAGCTCATCTGTCTGAGCTCAAGCCCCGGTGTCTCAGTATTCCTTAGTGCACGGACCCGAAGTGGGAGACTTCCAAGGAATGTAGAGCAAAAAGAAAGTGTGATCCAGCAAGGTAAGACGAATCCAGCGGGCAATAAAAGGAGTATGTTTTCCTGTACGACTTTATTATACAAGGATAAAAAATTCCAGAGCTCTTGACAGATCGTTATATGCAAGGTATACGCACTGTGGACTACGCGTTTCAGCGGTAACAACCGCCTTCTTCATGGTCCCAAGCCAAAACCTGGGACCGTGAAAAAGGCGGTTGTTACCGCCGAAACGCGTAGTACACACTGCGTAGTTATGGTGAGCTGACTATATGTTTCTTACCATATATATATATATATATATATATATATATATATATATATATATATATACATACATACATACACATATATATATATACACATATACAGTTAGGTCCAGAAATA
>NC_134360.1:110356300-110358800 GCF_048569485.1 Anomaloglossus baeobatrachus
TCATGTGATGCAAATGTTGTTAAATCATGTGATGCAAATGTTGTTGATAAGTCATGCGACCCGAATGCGGATATCCAGAACGTAATTACAAATGTTGTGCATGGTAATAATGTGGAGATTTGTACAGGGGAACTCAGCCATGCCACGCGGCAGGGTGACGTGGCTGAGGACGACCCCAAGGTAGCAAGTGTCTGTACCGACAGAGATGGAGGCAGACATGAGAACCACGAGGACAGTGGCCAAATGCAGCTGAGCAGTGTCACAGCGGACAGTGACACAGCCAGTAGTACCTGTCAGGCTGATGGGGAAGAGTGGTTATTCCCCGGGGAGACAGCCTTCATCGGTGCTGTCACCCGCAGTCAGAGTGCCCAGAACGCAAATGAAACCCTGCCTTCTGACACCTCTTCACCCAGAGGGATAACGGAACTGGTGATGGACCCAGAGCAGGTCCCAGAGGGTCCCGGTGAGGTTGGAACCTTAACGTCACTTTTGGCTGCTTCTAGCCAAGAGTTTCAGGTGGCTCTACGAACTGATGCCAGTCTAGAGACGTTAAGGGACCTCGCAGAGAAGCCCTCTTCCGAGACCGATAAGGAGAGGGTATTCTGGGACCAGGGAAAGTTGTACCGGGAGACAATTCCCTGTAACCCCCAACAAGAGTGGCTGAAGGAAAAACAGCTGGTGGTGCCTCACCGCTTTAGGAGTGAGTTGCTGCGGATTGCCCATGAGATCCCACTCGCCGGACACTTGGGGGTTAGCAAAACCAAGGCCCGGCTGTCTCACCACTTCTATTGGCCCAAAATGGGGACAGATGTTGCCAACTACTGCCGCTCCTGTATCACATGTCAAAGAGTGGGAAAGTCAGGGCCTGCTCCCAAAGCTCCCCTGATCTCTTTGCCGGTGATAGAGGAGCCTTTCCAGAGGGTCGCTGTGGACATTGTCGGGCCTCTGGCCGTCCCCAGCAGCTCTGGAAAACGGTTCGTCCTTACTGTGGTAGACTATGCTACCCGGTATCCGGAGGCAGTGGCTCTGTCCTCAGTTAGAGCCGATAAGGTGGCAGATGCCCTCTTGACCATATTCTCCCGAGTAGGATTTCCCAGGGAGATGCTTACCGACCAGGGGACTCAGTTCATGTCTCGTCTAATGGAGGCTCTCTGTAAGAAAATGCAGGTGCGGCATCTGATATCAAGCGCTTATCACCCACAGACCAATGGTTTGTGTGAGCGATTTAATGGTACACTTAAGCAGATGCTTAAGATGCTGGTTGAGTCACATGGACGCGACTGGGAGCGGTATCTCTCACACCTGCTGTTTGCCTACAGAGAGGTACCACAGGCCTCAACGGGGTTTTCCCCCTTCGAGCTCCTGTATGGCAGACGAGTCCGGGGGCCTCTTGGTCTGGTAAGGGAATCCTGGGAAGAGGAACTGAATGCCCCAGAAGTGTCCGTTGTGGAGTATGTCATTCGGCTCCGTGACAAAATGCAGTCAATGACGCAGATGGTGCATGAGAATATGGCGCAAGCCCAGGCCAGCCAGAAGCGATGGTACGACCAACACGCTCGAGAGCGGGTGTATGAAGTGGGTCAGAAGGTGTGGGTCCTGGTCCCAATGACCCAGAACAAGCTTCAGGCGGCCTGGGAGGGTCCATACCTGGTGCATCAGCGCCTCAATGACGTAAACTATGTGGTCACCATCGACCATGCCAGGAAGAGGCAAAAGGTCTTCCATGTCAACATGATGAAAGCTCATCATGACAGGGAAGCCTTTGCTCTTCCTGTGTGTAGTCTTCCCGAGGAAGGCGAAAGTGAAGTCTTGGTGGACTTGCTCGCCTCAGCCCGGGATGGAGGGTCTATCGAGGAGGCGGCATTCAACCCACAGCTATCCTTGGACCAAAAGTCCCAGCTGCGGGAGGTATTCCGGCCCTACCTGATGACCTTCACGAATGTCCCAGGGAAGACATCCCTAGCCACCCACCAGGTGGACACAGGGAGTCATTCCCCAGTTCGTCAACCCCCATACCGTGTCTCCCTAGAGGTACAAAAGGACATAAAAAGGGAGATCGATGAAATGCTAGTCCTGGGAGTGATCCAGAGGTCCAAAAGTGCATGGGCCTCGCCTGTAGTCTTGGTTCCCAAAAAGGACCGGACAACCCGGTTTTGTGTGGACTACAGGAGGCTAAATGCAATCACAGCACCCGATGCGTACCCAATGCCACGCATCGACGAGTTACTGGATTGCTTAGCCGGGGCCCAGTACCTGACCATCATGGACCTGAGTCGAGGGTACTGGCAGATTCCTATGTCCAAGGAAGCACAGGAAAGGTCCGCCTTCATCACCCCATTCGGGCTGTATGAATCCCTTGTCATGCCCTTTGGCATGAGAAATGCTCCTGCCACTTTCCAGCGATTGGTCGACCAGCTGCTCGAGGGACTAGGAGGGTTTGCAGTAGCTTACCTGGATGACATTGCCATCTTTAGTCCCACTTGGGAGGAACACCTGGGGC
>NC_134360.1:110363800-110373800 GCF_048569485.1 Anomaloglossus baeobatrachus
GAAAGGAGTCTCCCTTAATGATCCCTGAACAATGTACACAATTAAGACAAGGGAAGGTGCCCATCACAGGGGTAGATAAGAAGGTTTGTGCTAATTTACTTTTACCACTTAAGCTGGTGTCACACTAAACGACAGCGACAACGACGTCGCTGTTACGTCACCATTTTCGGTGACGTAACAGCGACCTTGTAAGTCGCTGTTATGATCGCTGCTTAGCTGTCAAACACAGCAGAAGCAGCGATCATAACGTCGCTGTGCTACATGTGCAGAGAGCAGGGAGCCGCGCTTAGCGCTGGCTCCTTGCTCTCCTGCAGCACACATCGGGTTAATTAACTCGATGTGTGCTGCAGCTACATGTCACAGTTCAGAGAGCAGGGAGCCGCGCTTAGCGCTGGCTCCTTGCTCTCCTGCAGCACACATCGGGTTAATTAACCCGATGTGTGCTGCAGCTACATGTCACAGTTCAGAGAGCAGGGAGCCGCGCGCACTGCTTAGCGCTGGCTCCTTGCTCTCCTTGCTACAGTATTCATCGGGTTAATTACCTGATGTGTACTGCAGCCACATGTGCACAGAGCAGGAGCCGGCGCTGGCAGCAAGAGCGGAGGCTGGTAACCAGCGTAAACATCGGGTAACCAGGGAAAGGTCTTCCCTTGGTTACCCGATGTTTACGCTGGTTACAGCTTACCGCAGCTGCCAGTGCCGGCTCCTGCTTGCTTCATTTCGTCGCTCTCTCGCTGTCACACACAGCGATGTGTGTGTCACAGCGGGAGAGTGACGACCAAAAAATGAAGCTGGACATTCAGCAACGACCGGCGACCTCACAGCAGGGGCCAGGTCGTTGCTGGATGTCACACACAGCGACAGCGACGGGACGTCGCTGCAACGTCACAGAAAATGGTGACGTAGCAGCGACGTCGTTGTCGTCGTCGTTATGTGTGACACCAGCTTTAGATCTGCTCTTACAATTTTATCCCTCAGATTCTGATATCTGCGGTGACAGATTAAAGGGGGCAAGTTGAATTCTTTAATTTTTGGATAGGAATTAGATATTACATTCCAATGTTTGCGCAGAATGCGATGTATAAACACTGACCACGGGTGATATGTGTTAATAAACGCCATGCGTTTCTCCTTTTTCTTTACAACAGGTTGTTTAGATCTTTGATCTTTTAATAGGGCTTTGGGATACCCTCGCTGAGAAAATTTTTTAGACATTTCCTCAAGTCTCATTTCACATAACTGAGGGTCAGCAACGATTCTGCGTACCCTCTGGTATTGTGAATAGGGCAATGAATTCTTTAAATGTGGAGGGTGGTTACTAGAAAATAATAACAAATTGTTCCTATCTGTTGTTTTTTTATATAAATCTGTAGTCAGGGTGTTGTCAATGTCCTTGGTAACCAACACATCCAAAAAACTAATTTTTTCAGAAGAAACCTCCATAGTAAATCCATCCACAGGGACTGAATAGGGACTATGATGTAACTTGTTTTTTGTAACACAGCCATACATATAATGAAATATTGAATTGATGCAACACAGTTTATTTTTATTTTTTAATTTTTCTTCAAAAGGAAAAATGCGACTTATTAAAATCAAGGAAAAATATACTTGACATGTAATGACAGTGTATTTGCAATATTAAAGATGTACTAATTTACATGGAAAATGTCAAATTTCTGTAATTTTGAGCAAAGGGAAAAAATTAACCCTTTGATTTATTAGGCTGTTGTTCAACTATTGGTTCTTTATATGTCTAAATCCATTTGTAATTGTGGTTGAACCATCATCTCAGTGAATCTGCTTGTTTCAGTTTGAATTCTAATGAGAAACATATATGGAAATTTGATTAATAAATTAACTAATTAATTTAGTATGCAGATGAGATAGGTGGGTCAGTCACAAAGGAAGTAATCCACTCATTGTGTGTATATATATGTGTGTGCATTCATTTAATCTATAGATGTGAAAAAGGCTCACTATTAGCCGAAACGCGTATTTACGCCTGTATATTATGATTATGATGGAATAAACTACAAAAATATTTCAGAAGATTTGGAGTGCCGGTCCTTTGTATTAATTATACTGTGGATGCCTTCCTTGGACACGTGCACCTTGAAGGATTTTGTGCCGCCTGGAACTTCTGTTTCTGTATATTCCCTGGCCTTCTTCCAGTGAGACGAGCACCAGATTGAATCCATGAATCCTACAACGCTTTCATTTACTACTGAACAGGCTAGTGATATACTTGCCACTGTGGCTACTTCCACGGATTTTCTGAATATCCCAGCATCTGAGTGGAGAGGACGAGACTGGGAAAAAGAGGTGAGACATTTGACCTCATATGAACTGCATGCAGCCACACTCGCTCAATATCACAGGACTGAGAAAATTCCACGAGGACTAAGGGTTAACCTTAGACCAACTTTCTTTTGTGATAATATTGAATATTGTACTCAATTTGCCAACATCTTAAATAAATGTTCAATGGACTTGATGATATTAACTATAAAACACTTACAAGCAGCAATTTTGGAATCTAAAGACAAAATTGCAGCAATTGAAGTCCAGCTAAAAGACTCTTTGAAATCTGATGAACTTGATTCATTAAAGAATAAAATTAATAAGATCCAGCAGGATTTAAAGAAAGAGATTGAACAGAAGAAGAGGAACAAGTATATCAGAGACTCAGAGGATATCTATAAACGGGTATACAGATGGCAGGACTCATCAGGCACTGCAAAACCCTTTTCATTCAGGGGAAACAGACGTACGGGATCTCAATCCTCAGGATCTGGCAGCGAGTCCACCACTATATCCAGGGCTCCTTTTTTAGGGAGAAAACGAAGGACCAGACGAGACCTCTTAGGAGAGCCGGACGCCATCATAGGAGACGTCGCGGATCCAATACGGACTCGAGCACATGTCAGGGAGAATCCCTAGTCCTGAACTTATCATCTAAATCCTTAGATTCAAATCAACTACGAGTTTTATCTAAGGGATTATCCTTTTGTCCATCTACTAATTTTGATTTTTTTGCATTGGACATTGATCTTCAAAAATGTTTTCGTTCCTTGAGGTTATGCGCCCAATTTTCAGACAGAGATACTACTACATCTGAAGGTAATACATCTGACACTATTTTTCTTCACAATTTAGGTTTGAGGGTTAAGAGTAGTATGAACCCTTTAAAGTCGTTTCACCCAATTGAAACCTATGTGAATTTAGTTCAGAGGGATGTAGATGTAATGGTTAAAAAATTCAAAAGTGGGGCTTTGTGTCATTATAATAACCTTAATAAGGAAGAAAGAAAAGCTTTAAAATCTCTCAAGGAGGATATGTCCCTAATAATTAAACCAGCAGATAAGGGGGGTAGTTTGGTGGTAATGGATAGAATAGCGTACATAGAAGAAATTATGTCACAATTATCAGATAGAAATGTTTATGAAATTTTGAAAAATAATCCAGTGTTTGATATCACCAAAAAATTAGAGCAGATTGTGGGTAAATATTCAGCCCTAAAAACAATTGATGACAAAACAGTTTCCTTTTTAATTAATAAACATCCTATTACCCCAATTCTTTATACACTGCCAAAAGTGCATAAATCGCTGGAAAAACCGCCCGGGAGGCCGATAGTGGCACTGACGGATTCCATCTTGTCAGCACCAGCTATCTTCCTAGAAAAGATTCTTACCCCTCTTATAAAGTCTACACCGTCATTTTTATTAGATACCTCGCAGTTTCTGAATGACATTAAAAATCTTAAAATCAGTGATGATGATTTATTAGTCACCTTAGATGTTTGCAATTTATATACGTCCATTGTACATAGCAAAGGAATAAGGGCTGTGAAGTGGTTGTTACAATCGTCCAATCACACTGACACACAGAAAGATTTGTTTCTGGATCTATTATCTCTTATTTTGGAAGAAAATTATTTTTTGTTTCAAGACACGTTTTACAAACAGCGGTGCAGGACCGCGATGGGCTCGAATGTCGCACCTCCGTATGCAAATGCCTATATGGCTTGGTTTGAAGATAATTTCATCTATTCAAATAATTTTTTTAAAAAACACTGTTTATTTTGGCGAAGATTTATAGATGATATTTTTTGCGTGTGGAGGTGCGACATTCGAGCTCTAAAGGTTTTTGTTCAAGAACTTAGTACAGTTTGGGTAGAATTAAATTTTACTATGGAGGTTTCTTCTGAAAAAATTAGTTTTTTGGATGTGTTGGTTACCAAGGATATTGACAACACCCTGACTACAGATTTATATAAAAAAACAACAGATAGGAACAATTTGTTATTATTTTCTAGTAACCACCCTCCACATTTAAAGAATTCATTGCCCTATTCACAATACCAGAGGGTACGCAGAATCGTTGCTGACCCTCAGTTATGTGAAATAAGACTTGAGGAAATGTCTAAAAAATTTTCTCAGCGAGGGTATCCCAAAGCCCTATTAAAAGATCAAAGATCTAAACAACCTGTTGTAAAGAAAAAGGAGAAACGCATGGCGTTTATTAACACATATCTCCCGTGGTCAGTGTTTATACATCGCATTCTGCGCAAACATTGGAATGTAATATCTAATTCCTATCCAAAAATTAAAGAATTCAACTTGCCCCCTTTAATCTGTCACCGCAGATCGCAGAATCTGAGAGATAAAATTGTAAGAGCAGATCTAAGTGGTAAAAGTAAATTAGCACAAACCTTCTTATCTACTCCTGTGATGGGCACCTTCCCTTGTCTTAATTGTGTACATTGTTCAGGGATCATTAAGGGAGACTCCTTTCATCACCCCCGCACGGGAGAATCATTTAAGATAAGAGGGTATGGGGCGTGTCCTGGACATGGCGGCGTGAGGACGCTGGATCACTGAGCTCCCGCGCCCGCAGACAATTATCGGCTATTACCGCGGTCCCCACTCACCCAGGATGGCCCCAAAGAAGAAACCGGGAGCCGGACCCGCTCTTACCTCCCCGGCGGCAAGCCAGAGGCCACAGGGAAGTCTGTCCAGGTTCCTGTCGCGCGGCGGCGCCCGAGACCTTGCTGTCGGCCCGGAGCAAGATGGCGCCGGCGGGATCGTGGCGTCCTCCGTCGGGGGATCCCCCAGGGGCTGCTCGGCTCTCCCATCCAGCGCGTGACGCCACTTCCAGGGACAGCACGGGTGAGCAGGGGGAGACAGAGTCGGTGGTGAGACCGGAAAGAACGGAGCAAGATATGGAGAGCAGAAGGGGAGGGGGAGCGGCTCAATCTGCCTCACAGCGTGCAGCTGCAGACAGAGCAGGGACCCAGTGTATGGAGGGAGCAGGGGACCTGGGGATGCCTGCCACACTTTGCACACAAAGCACCCCTCCACACTCTGGGCATACAGACTCCCAGTCCATATCACGCAGCCCGTCCTCTAGCCCTCCACAGGAGGACATGCAAGCCCTGAGGAGGCTCATCCTGGCCCTCCCTAGCAAAAAAGATTTGGAGGATGTGGTAGCCAGAATTGAATCTTCCCAGCAGATGGCGCTATCCACTCTGAGGGAGGAAATGGTTGTGCTGGAGGACAGAATTGAGGCTACGGAACAGGCTCAAGAGTCTTTGGAGAGTAGAATGGAGAGGATTGAAAGAGACTGTGAGACATCTAATGCCCGTGTTAGAGATCTTGCCCTTTTATTAGATGATCAAGAGAACAGAAGTAGAAGAAACAACATCAGACTGAAGGGCATTCCGGAGGACTGGTCTCAGGACCTCCTGCGCACTAATGTTTTGGCCATTTTCAACCGGGTCACCGACCGACCTCCGGAGGCTACCTATCTCTTTGATAGAATTCACAGAGTCGCAAGGCCGGGCCCCAGATCCGCCTCTTCCTCTAGAGACGTACTGTGTCGCTTGCACTACTATGGAGACAGAGAGAGGATACTACAGGGGGCTTGGTCGCATGGCCCGGTGGAGCTGGAAGGGGTCATGGTGAAGCTTTTTCCAGATGTCTCCGGCCGCACGTTATACATGCGACGTCTACTGCATCCTCTATTGCTCAGCATCAAAGAATCTCAGGCCTCATACAGATGGGGCCACCCCTTTCACTTGATTGTACGCAAGGGGGACTCCATGTTCCTGTTAAAGAGACACTCGGAGCTTCTGGATCTCTATGCCTTCCTGGGGATACCAGACCGACCGATTCCGGATTGGCTGGAGTGGGAACCCCAGGCACCAGTGGGGCGGCGAAGGAGGAGGAGCGAGGCCCGCCACATCCAGGGAGAGGAGACCTGAGGAGCTTGGCATACTGCGGGACTTCAAGGGCTGGAGACGAGTGCCGGAGGAGGTGATGGTGGAGTGGGTCGGAGCTGAGGAGACGGGAGTTGGGAGGGCTGCCCACAACTTCTCGCCCCCAACGCAAGAGTTCCAATCCTGAAACCAGGTGGTTCGGTTAAAGTTTGTTATTGACTTATACACATGAACTCAGTGTATTGCCTTAAGTAAATGGAAAACCGCTTTTTCATGAAAATGTTTTGGGGGGGTGGGGGGGGCTGTTCCCTATTATTTTGGTCGTTCTGGGTGGGGGGGGTTGTGGGAGGATAGGGGGATGATCCTCCCTGGTTGACGGGGGCATGGGGTCACTTAGTATCAATACGCGGGGCGCGGGCCAGCGCTCTGGTCGCGTGTCAGTTCTTGTCCCTATATTTTCTTGCGCAGTCCCTGGGCTGGTTCCCGGTACTGCGTGCAGCAGCCCTGCTGCTATTCTACTTTCTTGCGCTCTTTTCTGATCTTTTTTCTCTTTCTTTCTCTTCTTCTCTCATCTTCTCCTTTTAAAAGCTCCCCACTTCTTCCTTTCTTCTTGGCATCCCGTTTCCCCTCTTCCCTTACCCTCCGACCTACCCCCCTTGCCTCCAATCCTGTCTCTTCTCTCCCACCTCCTGATTGTTTCTCTGGGGCTTCGTGACTGAGAATGGCGGGGCAGAGGCAGGCTACACTACGGGTGGGCTCCCTAAATGTTAAGGGACTGCATAGCCCGGAGAAGCGGTCTATCCTGTTGAACTTACTGTGGAAAAATAGAGTACAGGTCGCTTTCCTTCAGGAAACACACTACTGTGATGCCAAACCATATAAACTTTTGGACAGGAGGTACTCCGAAGTGCATCACTCACCCTCTCCTGACTCCAGATCTCGGGGCACGAGCATCATATTATCTAGCAGGCTCCCTTGGGAATTGTTGGATTCCCGGTCAGACGATCAGGGAAGGCTTCTGATGCTCAAGGGTCGTATCGCAACTCAGACATTTACATTTGCGGCAGTCTACCTACCTAATGCAGGTCAATGCCCTACCTTGCTGCGATACCTTGAGCAGATAGAGGAATTCGCTGAGGGCACTTTGGTTCTTGGGGGGGACTTTAATGTTGCGCTGGAGCCGGCGCGAGACAGTTCAAAAGGGGTGTCCTGCCTGCCACACTCGACGTTGCGGCGGATGAGACGGGGACTACATGACCACCAACTGGTGGACACCTGGCGGCTGAAGCATCCCTCAGACAAAGACTTCTCCTTTTACTCTGCTGTCCACAACTGCTATTCCAGGTTGGACCTTTTCTTTCTCAAACATGGGGACTTACACTCTCTGGTGGATGCTTCGATCGAATGCATATCATTTTATGATCACGCCCTGATTACAATTACTCTGTCTCTCGGCGGTCCCATCGAGAGGAAGGGTCAGTGGATTCTAAACACCTCACTACTTAATGATCCCGTGACAATGCAGGAAGTGAGGGAGGCTACGACTGAATACTTTGTCCAGAATGTGGGGGGGGAGATGTCTCCCAACATTGTGTGGGAAGCTCATAAATGCGTGGTGAGGGGGTTGTTCATCAAACATGGAGCCCGGTTGAAAAGAGAACGGGAGGCGGCGGTTGCATCACTCCTGGCAGACATAAGAGAGTTGGAGGTGGTACATAAGGGGTCTTTGGACGGGGAAGTGGGGGCCAACCTGGCTAGGAAGAAGGAGGAACTGCGGTCCTTATTGTATCAAAAGGCTAAGGGGGCACTGGCTAGGTGTAGGAGACACTTTTACGAATTTGGCAATAAAAGCGGCAGGACCCTGGCTAGAGCCTTGCGGGCACAACGTGTGAGGGGCTATGTCCCCAGAGTACAAACCTCTGGGCATAGGTGGGCCACCTTACCGAAGGATATAGCCTCTGCTTTTAAAGATTTCTACTCCTCTCTCTACTCAATAGATGAGGGACGGACTGAGAGGGCCAGGACGGAATTGCGTCAACGGATTCAGAGGTATATCTCGGAGTCGGACTTGAAACATCTCAAACCCGAGGACGCGGCTGCCTTGGAAAGACCTATCTCGGAGGAGGAGTACTGGGCAGCAATTAAAAACTCCCCCTCGGGTAAGGCCCCCGGCCCAGATGGGTTCCCTTTGCTATATTACAAAAAGATGAATTCCTTACTGCTCTCCCCATTTCTATCAGCCTTCAATAATATCCCATTTTCCGGAAAGGCCCCCTTCCCGAGGGACTCTCTGGCTGCTAACATAGTAGTTATCCCCAAAGAGGGCAAAGACCCCGCCGCCTGCTCCAGTTACCGACCCATTTCCCTTCTTAACACGGATTTGAAGCTCTTTACCAAAATTCTCTCAGATAGACTCTCTCCTCTGATGGGGGGGATCGTTCACCCTGACCAGGCTGGGTTCATGGTGGGGAGGGAAGCGAGAGACAACACCACTAAGGCGTTGAACCTAATACACAAGGCTAAAACTGAAGGGTTACCTTTGATGCTCCTGTCGACCGATGCAGAAAAAGCGTTCGACAGAGTCAATTGGGTATTTATGGAAGAGGTTCTGCGGGCGGTGGGGTTGGGGAAGATGATGCTACAATGGATAAGTTCATTGTACAGTAATCCCTCGGCCGCGGTTAGGGTGAACGGTCTTCTATCAGATAGCTTCCCCATTCTTAATGGTACCAGGCAGGGCTGCCCTCTCTCGCCCTTGATCTTTATCCTGACTCTGGAACCTTTGCTCAGCCGAATTAGAGGGAATATTAACATCTCTGGACCCAAGGCCGCCGATTCCACCTACAAAATCGCAGCGTATGCTGATGATTTACTTTTCTTTCTAACTAACCCTCGGGTCTCCCTCCCCAACCTTCTGAGAGAACTTGAAACGTACTCCCTCCTTTCTAATTTTAAAATTAACATGTCAAAATCAGAGGCTCTGAACGTATCACTTCCCCAGGAGCAGGTGATCTCGTTGCAATCTGCGTTCGGGTTTAGGTGGGCTTGTCAATCTTTGAAGTACCTAGGGGTACAGCTGGCAGCGGACAACAGTCAATTATACAAGCTGAACTACCTTCCCCTTTTGCAGTCCATTAGAACAGACTGTGCAAATTGGGGTAGGGGCCTCTTCACTTGGTTTGGGAGATGCGCAATATTGAAGATGAACATATTGCCACGTCTCCTATACCTCTTTCAGTCCCTGCCGATCAAGATCCCGAGCTCCTTCTTCAGGGAATTGGCTTCATTACACTCCAGATTTATCTGGGCGAATAAGCCGGCGAGACTTTCCCGTTCTCTTTTGTCCAGACCCAAGAGCAGGGGGGGCCTGGGGATGCCAGACATGAAAAAGTATTACTGGGCTACACACATGGTCAGGGTCTTGGATTGGTGTCGACATGCTAGGCTAAAGTCGTGGGTCGCCCTAGAACAGAGTTTCTCGAACATCCCTCTTCCAGCTGCTCCTTGGCTCACGAGTATGCCCCCGCCATCTCTGAGATCTCATCCAACTATTGGCGCTACTTTGGATTGCTGCTCGAGGGGGGAGGTCCGCCGCCTCCTCCTACCGGTGCCTTCCCCCATGTCACCCATTATAGGCGATCCGGATTTCCGTCCTGGTCTCTCGGACACGGTCTTTCGGAATTGGGTTCTGGAGGGGAGATTCAGAGCCTGTCACTTGGGGGGAGAGGGAGGTTGGCCTTCTCTGTCAGCTATTAGGGGTCTCCTGCCTCCTGATCT
>NC_134360.1:110383800-110386300 GCF_048569485.1 Anomaloglossus baeobatrachus
TCGGTAAGCATCTCCCTGGGAAATCCTACTCGGGAGAATATGGTCAAGAGGGCATCTGCCACCTTATCGGCTCTAACTGAGGACAGAGCCACTGCCTCCGGATACCGGGTAGCATAGTCTACCACAGTAAGGACGAACCGTTTTCCAGAGCTGCTGGGGACGGCCAGAGGCCCGACAATGTCCACAGCGACCCTCTGGAAAGGCTCCTCTATCACCGGCAAAGAGATCAGGGGAGCTTTGGGAGCAGGCCCTGACTTTCCCACTCTTTGACATGTGATGCAGGAGCGGCAGTAGTTGGCAACATCTGTCCCCATTTTGGGCCAATAGAAGTGGTGAGACAGCCGGGCCTTGGTTTTGCTAACCCCCAAGTGTCCGGCGAGTGGGATCTCATGGGCAATCCGCAGCAACTCACTCCTAAAGCGGTGAGGCACCACCAGCTGTTTTTCCTTCAGCCACTCTTGTTGGGGGTTACAGGGAATTGTCTCCCGGTACAACTTTCCCTGGTCCCAGAATACCCTCTCCTTATCGGTCTCGGAAGAGGGCTTCTCTGCGAGGTCCCTTAACGTCTTTAGACTGGCATCAGTTCGTAGAGCCACCTGAAACTCTTGGCTAGAAGCAGCCAAAAGTGACGTTAAGGTTCCAACCTCACCAGGACCCTCTGGGACCTGCTCTGGGTCCGTAACCAGTTCCGTTATCCCTCTGGGTGAAGAGGTGTCAGCAGGCAAGGTTTCATTTGCGTTCTGGGCACTCTGACTGCGGGTGACAGCACCGATGAAGGCTGTCTCCCCGGGGAATAACCACTCTTCCCCATCAGCCTGACAGGTACTACTGGCTGTGTCACTGTCCGCTGTGACACTGCTCAGCTGCATTTGACCACTGTCCTCGTGGTTCTCATGTCTGCCTCCATCTCTGTCAGCACAGACACTTGCTACCTTGGGGTTGTCCTCAGCCACGTCACCCTGCCGCGTGGCATGGCTGAGTTCCCCTGTACAAACCTCCACTTTATTACCATGCACAACATTTGTAATCACGTTCTGGATATCCGCATTCGGGTCGCATGACTTATCAACAACATTTGCATCACATGATTTAACAACATTTGCATCACATGACTGATCAACAACATTTGTATCACATGACTTTTTGGATTCGGGAGGATCATCAGGGAGAAATTGTGCAACTAATCGCCCCAGATCAGTCCCCAATAAAACATTGGTTGGTAGATGTTCATCCACCCCCACTTCCCTCCACCCTCTCCCAGCACCCCAGTCGAGGGGAATCAGGGCCATTGGGAAGGAGTGGTGGACACCCCCCGCCAAGGCGACAGTCAGGAGTTTTCCCGGGATAAAGTTTTCAGGGGGTACCAGTTCAGGGCGGACCAGTGTTCTGTCGGCCCCAGTGTCCTTGAGCCCCACAGTGGGGGTTCCGCCTACGGTGACGGGGTGTAGGTTTTCGCAGGCCCTACCACCCGCCTTCCTTGCCAAAAGGACAGTTCCAGTGGGCCCTTGGGCCTTGGATGTGGGGTTCCTCTTCTGCCTCTCTGGGCAACCAGAGCTGAGGTGTCCAGGCAGGTTGCAGGAAAAACACCTGCGAGTGTCAGAGGTGGGCCGGGCACTGGTGGATGAAACAGGACCTACGGGAGGTCGGCTGGTAGGGGCAGGGGTGGTTGTAGTTGTCATCTTACCCCCTTTCCAGCTAGTGGTGGACGGCTTCCGCACCTCCGATGCACGGTTGGCCACATAGGCGTCGGCAATCTGGGCTGCTTTTGAGGCCTCCTTGGGCTCTCGGTCCATAACAAACTGTCGAACCTCCACAGGACAGACATGTAGGAGTTGGTCCTTCACCATGAGGTCCTTTAACTCCTCAAAGGTTGTAACGGGCAGTCCTTGGATCCACTGGTCAAAGGTGCGCTGGAGCCCACCCTCCAAATCGCTGTAGCTGTCATGAGGTCCGAGCTGGAGGGTCCGGAATTTTTTTCGGTACACCTCCGGAGTCAGCTGATACTTCCGTACTAGGGCCTGCTTTATGGCCCCATAGTCTCCACTCTGCTCTTGAGGGAGACTGGCAAACGCGTCCAGGGCCTTGCCTCGCAGCCCTGGGGTTAAGTATTGTGCCCATTGTGTTGAGGGCAACTGGTACTGCAAGCAAGTCTTTTCAAATCCCCTCAGAAAGGTGTCCAAATCCCCGTCCTTTTCCATCACAAGAAAGTGCTCCGGTCGGGGCTTAAAGCTGCTGGCATTATTGGACTCACCGTTTAGTGAGGAAGATGTCTGCTGCCGGGCTTTGAGGATATTCAATTCATGGTCTCTCTGGGCTTGGCGCTCTCGCTCGGCTCTCTCAGCCTCTCGCTCGGCCTGAGCCTGGCGCTCGGCTCTCTCAGCCTCTCGCTCGGCTCTCTCAGCCTCTCGATATTGCTGAATGAGGCTTAGCCGTCCCTGCCGGTCATCTGCAGCGAATTGTTGTAGAGCCATCTTCAGGAAAGAGTCCATGTTGCCCCGGT